>NC_056745.1:884104105-884134105 GCF_019279795.1 Protopterus annectens
TATGAAGAAGGTTCTGGCAGACACCTGTTTGAAGTAATGAATCACTTCAGAAGTATTCCTCAATTCAGGCACAAATTATCTAAACCAAATATTTTAGTGAATACTGATTTTGTCAATTGCATTAAACTCAGAGAATCAGTGTGCACGTGACATCAGCATACTCAGTATAACACACTGAAGTGTTTATCACCATTCTTTCTCGAGAAAGTGTTATATTATATTCAGATCTTAGCTTGGAGTACCTATTCTAAAAGAAATCTCTGGTTTTATCTTTTTTTTGCTTTGTTGCTAAAGTGATTTGTATCTTAGAAAACAGCAACATGCATTTCAAAGAAAGCAATGCAATTTTTTGAATTTTGTATAGCTATTTGTAGTGGACTGTGTTATAAAAACCCATTTTACCTTTCTACTTTTTCTTGGTGTATAAATAACTATAAGGTAGTGTGTGAAGCACATTATGTTGCAGATGAAGGCATTTTGTTTAATGGAGTTTTGCTTTATATGTTTGATTAGGAGCACCTGTATTTGCAAAAATAGAAAATAAATGCATTCTACTATAATTTTATTGCTATTTAGAAACTATGATTCAGATATTTAAGATCTGCAACAGTGATAATAAACATAGAAGAGGAGGGCAGTAAGACCATTATGCTTACTCATTTCTCCAGGGGTTATATTCCATTTGATCATTTGGTAAAGTTCAATCAGCCTCTTCCAGATCTATTATCTAATTCTTAATTACCTAATATAAAGATATCCAACAGTATACTGTGTACTAAACAGGTATTCTGTTATGACACTATCAAAACCGATTATTTTATCCATTCACTAACTGCTGCATCAGGTTATTTTACAGCTTTCAGGTCAATACCATGTGTGGGTATAACAATTCACTAGAGTCAAAATGTTTATATAATTTATAGACATAATGTAGCCTAGACAGTTGTCATTTTAAAGTGCATAATTTGATGCTCTTGCCCACTACACATTTAACAGCACAGTAATGTTATAATTAATATGTACATTTACAACCTTTACATTGAGTTATTACACAGTAACCAACAGGGTTTTAACCAACAAAAAGAATTAATTGAAGAATAGTTACAATATAAGCTGCATATGGTTAAATAACTGAGATCTTAATATATAAATATAAAGGTTAAATAGCTTTGAAAACCTAGAGAATAACTTGTCTGTAAGCTTGACTATCAGAAATATAAGAGGTTATGCTCTTTTTTGTATGATAGAAGCATGTCTAGCAAACAACTGCAGCAGACCTAATCTCAGGTGGAAAGGATTTGGGACAGAATGTACTGAAAAGAATAAAATTTAACAGAGAACTGACAGTTATATCCTCAACACAGTGATGTTATCGACATTATCATTTTTTTGTAAATCATTCAAATTTCTCTTATACCTTTTTTATAAGATAAGATTTAGTTAAGTTGTCAGTTTACAAAATATTAATCTTACTTATATTATGATAAGCACTCTGGATATTGATAAATTAATTTGATTACATTATAATATACATCATATCTTAGAACTACACGGTTATACTTTCATATTGAATTAATGATATATTTGCCTTATATTATCATAAAACTTTCTAAAGCCTAAACATTTACATATTTATTGCAAGATTTTTTTAAATTTTACTAGTAATATACAATCTTTAAATATTTTAATATCATATAATCAAACAGTTTTTATAAAAATGAGTACTATAAAATCATTTAATACTTATTACTCAATTTGATTCAATTCTGTTAGAGTTAAATTAACTATGAGCGTTACTTATATAATTATAATATTTTTAAGCACATTCCTTCTCAATATCTCAATCTTAAAACATAGATACTGAATGGTACAGGTGAGCCAATTCTGCTTCTCTTGATGGATAGCATGACATGGGTGGAATTTCTGTCTAGGTCTGGAGTTGTTTACTCCATGTTGGGTTGGACTTTTAGAATTTCATTATACTATTTAATTTCTGATATAATTGTTCTTATTTTGATGTCTACATTTAAAACTCATGTGTATTATTAAAATAAATTTTACTGTATTCTTAATAAGTTACAGAAATCTCTCTAGGGGTTTATATAAGATCTTTTATTATATATTACAGAAAATCATATATAGAATAAGCCTTGACTTTACTAGATGACAAGTTTAAAAAAATTATCAATTAACATAAATGGACTGAATAACTGTTATAATAGAGGTAGTTTCTATAAACATTTAAAACAATTTTCACCCCAAATTGTATTTGTTCAAGAAACACATTTAATAAAAGATATGAGTAGAATTAATAATAGGCAATATACAGTAATAGCTAGTTCTCAGTTTAATTAAAAATGGAGAGGGTAACTATTTTGTGGAAAAATTCTTTACCTTTGCCACATATTTTAAATATCTATATATATCTATATAGATGATAAAGGCATATTTTTAGTTAACATTTTAGTAAATAGGAAAATATACCCCCTAGTAAATATATATATTGGATTCCTGCATTAGGAGTTAAACAGTTAAATCTCATTTGGATCTGATCTTACAACATTCAAAGGGTAGTCTTATTATTGCTTGGGATTTTAATTGTATACTACATGAAAAGGATACTAACACCAGGGGACAACACAAAATATCAGCTACTGTAGAGCATTAGTAAACTTTGTCAATACACTTAAGGACTCTAATGAATTTTTAGTTAAATATTCTCTTCATTTTTCAGATAGACATAGTACCCAATCTACAATCGATAAGAGTTTTTGCCTCAAATGATTTAACTTGATAAAGTTAAAATAATTTCATGCCTGATTTTGGATCATAATGCCATAAGATTTGACCTGTTTATGAATCATAATAATAACATTCATATTAAAAGAATTCTGACATATGTTACAAATATGAAAGATTTTAAAGAATGTTTTATAAAGATATTCAAATTTACTTAGACTTTAATAATATAAAAGAAATATCAGAAGCTTATATACGAGATGCTCTTAAATCATATTTATATGGTAGAATTACAAATTGGTATTCTTTATAAAGGAGGCAATGGGTTAAAAAGAACTGCAAGAAAAAACTGTTATGTTAAAGCTGGAACATCAAACTAATAATATTCTGTTGGAAAAAATTAATGAATTACAAAATAAATATTTAGACATTTTAAATCATAAAGTTAAAATCAACACGAAAAAGATTAAATTAACAAACTATGCAACAAATCCAAAATCTTTACATAAAGTAGCTTCTAGAATCAAAGTGATAAAATAAAATCATATTAAGGAAATATACAGTAGAGGCAAAAAGATAAAAAGTCATTGCTACAGAAGATATACTCAAAGAGTTCAGAACACATTTCATAAAAATTAATCAAGATAATCTAACTACGAACTCACAAGAAGCAATGAAAGTATTTATCAACAAATATACTAAAAATAGACTAACAGAGCAGCATCTGACTACAATGAATACATCTATATCTCTGTTTGAGCTTACTAATCAAATATCTAAATTAAAATCTATAAAGCTCCAGGCAATGACAGGATAATATCAGAACTTTATAAATTAATACCTAAAAATGCATTAAATATTTTACTTTGTACCTTTCAAATAGCTAAAGACTCCTTCATGGAAAAATACACTTATTTCCCGAATCTTAAAATCTGATAAGGATCCAAAAGAATGTATTTCTTATAGACCAATATCATTGTTAAATGTTGATTATAAATTATTTATGTACATTATTGCGAATATAATTCAACAATTTCTACCATATCTAATTAATAATGACCAAACTGGTTTCATAAAGAATAGGAATACTTATGATAATATCAAAAGAATTTTAACCATTATTGACTATACTAATAATATCAAGGAATATTTAACATTAGTAAGCTTAGATATTAATTGTGCTTTTGATACAGTTAATTGGGATTACCTCTTCTTAGTATTAAAGAATGTAATTTTCCAATAGATTTTCAACATCTCATTACACATTTATATGATAAATCATTTGCTAATATAAAAATAGGTTCTTATGCATCACAATCAATCTCCATTGCTAAGGGTACAAAACAAGGTTGTCTGTCACTGTTACTGTTCACCCTAATTATGGAACCTTTTGCAAACTACATTAGAGCAAATTCAGACATTAAAGGAATTCAACTTGGGCATAATTTAAACTTGAAATTACTTTTATTTTTGATGATATTTTATTAATGTTAACAGATACTACAAATTCTCTTAATAACCTTTGCAAAGTTATCAAAAAATTCCAGTCCATATCGGGTTGTAAATTTAAAGAAAATAAGACAAAAATATTGTGTACTAACTGCAACATTACTAATATCTCAGCAGAACACCCTAAATATCTAGTTAATGATGATAAATCAAAATATTTAGGAATAACATTAACTAAGAATAAAGACATAAATATTATAAATTATAGTGAAAGTTTAAAAAATATTAAAGATCTTATAAAAACATGGAATAAATTCCTATTTACAATAGGAGAGATTTTTAATTATAAAGATGATATATTACCCCAAATACTATATATATAATACAATCCTTAGCCCTTCCCATTCCCAAACAATAAGATATTTCAATACCCTAATACTAAAATTCCTTTGGCATCCTAACAAACCTAGATTAGCACTCCAGCATCATCAGCATAGCTGTTTCAATGGTGGAATAGGTTTGCCTGACATAGAATTATATTCTACATCAGCCATTATTAAAACAATCATCTTGTGGATGAATAAAAATGATTCTGCTAAATGGGAAGATATTCAGGAATATATACTGTAGATGAATAAAAACTATTCTGCTAAATGGAAAGATATTCAGGAATACATACTTATGATGAATAATCAATTGAATTTTAATTGCTATAACAAAATTTATAAAAATAGTTTTCTCTGGTTATTAAAAGATCATATACTTGCATATTAAAAATATTAATAAATTCAACCTATATTACAATGACAATCTCCAACTTAAAAAAATATTGTGTATAAGACACCTGAATATGCAGCCCAGATACTCAATCTTAATTAACCCCCCACACACCCTTTATTGTCACTGTTTGAGAATGTGTGAACTGGATTTTAGGTCTTTAACCATTCGTTGAATGTTGGGAATAGTAACATTTAAGTGAATTAGAAGCTTTACATGCACTTAAATCCTTGCCTGTTAGGTTATTAAAGCCTGACAAGGGGGGTGGTTTAGTGCTCATGGATATGGATGATTATAACAGGATGATGAGGTTAGTACTTGAAAGTGACACTTATGTTAAAATGAGTTTGAATGAATTGAATACAGCGTACAGCCATATTAAATCTTTTTTGAACGACGTGTGTTATTGATGGAATAGTGGATGTGAATACATTGAATTATTTGTTAACACTTGCACCAAAAATACCCTCTTTATTTGGTATCCCTAAGTTGCATAAGAGCACTTGTAACCCACCTATAAGAGCCTTAGTGGATGCTAGTTCTTCTGTTACATATGCTACTGCAAAGTTTGTTGATTCAATTTTGAAGAAATATGTGGGGAAGGAGAAACAGATTTGTAGTGATTTGTGGCCATTTCTTGTCTCCATTAATGAAATTAATTAGAGGGAGGAGGTGAATTTCCTTACCATAGATGTTACTGACTTATATTTCTCTATTCCACAGGAAACGGGTATAGAATGGGTGATGGAAAGACTAAGGTGGCATGGTGCTATGAATTCTGAAGTTGGGCTTGTTCAGGAATTACTGGACATTATTGTATCAAAGAATTATGTTATGTTTGATAAGGAGATATATCTACAAAAAGTGGGTGTTGCGATGGACTCACCTTCTGGGGCAAGTTTCGCCAACTTGGTGATGGCCCATTGGGAACACAAGTATATTTTTAATTGCACTGATGTCTTTGAAAAGATAACTTTGTACACCAGATTCCTGGACGACATTTTTGTTATGTTTGAAGGGAATGCAGAAGAAGCTGACTTGTTGATTAGACATTTTAATACTACTACATGCTTCTTGAGATTTACTAGTAACTTTTATGATGAAAGGATCGCTTATTTAGATGTAGACCTAAGGAAAGATAAAAACAAGAAGCAATATTGCACAAGAATATACCGTAAAAAAAACATATTCAAACACTATGTTACACTTTACAAGTTCATACCCAATTCATCAGAAAAGATCGGTGATTAAGGGCCAACTTGTATGTGCAGCACGTATGGTTACTGAGGATGAGGCATTCTTTGAAGATTGTGTGGTATTAAAACATATGTTCTTATGTAGGGGATATCCTGAACCCATGATTATGGATTTAGTTAATGAATACAATATAAAAGAAGGATTGGGACGTATAAACCCACTTTAACTGCTGAACAGGCAATTAACATTGCCTTAGATTCAGGGGGGTTCCATTGAGTTTGATGTTTCTAGTCAGACAGTATCTGGGAATGTAGGGGGGAATTAGGGTAACTAGTTTCACTGTTAGCTTTATTACCCCTTATAGTTTGGATGCTGATGGTATTAAAAATGTTTTGTTGAGGAACTGGAACCTACTTTTAACTGAGAAAGAGGTTGTAGATAAGGTAGGGGAATACCTGATCTTGATTTTTAAAAGGGATAGAAATATGAAAGCCCTACTGGAGGCCTAAAAAAACACCGTACACAGGTCACCAGGAATGCGCAAGTGTGAATCGTGTAACTTCTGTAAATTTATGGCCACTGGTTCTACTTTTAGGGTTAATGACAAGAACTTTAAAATATATGGGAGGTACAACTGTAATTCAAAATCAGTTGTATATATTGCTCAATGCCAAGTATGTCCAGCATTTTATGCCAGTAAAACCGACAGAAAATTGAGAGAAAGGGTGTATGAACACACTTATAGTATCAGGAGGGGTAAAATTGAGAACGCCCTTGCAAGACATTGTAATAGCTACCTATCTCATACCTTTCTTTTTAGAATTGTTGATCAGATTACACCTGACTTTAAGGGGGGCCTGTACCAACTGCAGTTAGAAAGACAGAAGCTTTTAAGGCAGTTGAGGTTAGATTCATGTAGACCACCTGGTTTAAATGAAATTACATTAATCACTTATATTTTGAAGCTAAGAAGTTTATCTAGGTAATAAAAGATGTATTTTTCAATAATTCTGTTAGCCGTGTTGTTAGAAGCTTAAATGCCCCTTTGCTCTATAATAGAATATATATGTTGCTAATTAGTAATTTTGTCTTTATTTTAAGAAGTTATTTGTTGACCTGTTTGATAGGTTGATTTGTAGGCTATGCACTGATTTTTAGGTATTTATAGGAAGGTCATATTGTGTATAATGAATGTTGTAACATACTTGTTATAAAAAGGTTGTATTTTGGAGAGTATGGTTTTAAGAATTTACCTTACTTTTATTTTATTTGTGGATTATCACATGGGTAACTGATGCTACCATATTTAAAGCTGTGTAGATTTTACTTAACTTGTCTGAAGAAGTCCGGTCAACTGACGACGAAAAGCACTTTACATTTATTGTTTTATTAAACTTTGGAGTTTCGTTCCTTTTGTGGCGTTTTTTTAGCCTTGTTTGTTTTTTGTTCTTTTCCTTACTCTTAATCTTTCCTATGGCATATACACAAAGTAATATTAAATTTAATACATTTTCAGTGAATACATTTAAAGAAAGACAATTAATATATTGGTTTCAATTAATGGACAAAAAGAAAATCTACTTGCCACATTTTATACTAAGTGAATTCAATTTAAATACTGAAATGTGGCTAGGTATACAAAATTGTAGGCACGCTATAGGAATGAGATTATCTTTGATGAAAACATCAATCAAAAACAAAAAACAATTGTAACGTAAGCTTGCAATGTTTGAATTACTACTTAGGTATCAATGCAGTGTTACTTGCAGTCTGAGTGTACATAAGGAAGTACTCATTACATGACTGTATTGTTTTTCCTGAGTCATTAAAGAAATATTGCTCTTCTCCCTTCTGATAAAGATAACTATGGTAAATGCCAATACCTACTGAAATGGCATGAAGACGCTAGCTCCGCAAAACTTACATGGACATTGACACTAAAATTGATTTCAACCATGTAAGACTGAGATATGAAGATGATGGATTTGCAACTGAAATAGGACCAGTCCATCATTGTCATCATAATTAAATTTCATCAGAGAACAGACTGAAGAAATTAGTGATGTTTCTGTTAAAAAAGACAAGGACACTATCTAATGAAGGTGGCATCAAGTAACACAGAGCAAATAAGCAACCAAACAGATGCTGACTAGAGTTACTGTGATAAACAAAGAAAATAACCAAAATTGGTTAATGATAGCAGTAGAGCCTTGGTTGGAGGGAGCCTGCTAGTATCTCTTGCACACTGTGGCTGTTGGTGCTGCTCCTGACATTAACTCTCCCCTCGTTTCTGAAATCCAACACCTGTGTAAAGAATAGAATGCAATCACTGAGCAGCTTAGACATCAGAGGTAGAAAAGGAGATGCAACAGCCCTCAGCTTTTGGTAATAGATGATTTTATTATCAGAGGGTGAAGAAACGTGCTGTCCACCACTGTTTACCAGCTATCTGTGAGGCTGCAGATTGAAATATATAAAGGCAGTTATCATTCAGCAGAACAGAGGTGAAGTTAGATATCATGAAATTAAAATAATTAGGGGAACAATAATGTGGGAATGTCTTACCTCAAAAGAGATATTTCAAGATGCCATGGACACTGATACTTACAACAAAAAGAAGGACATGCAGCTATCTTTTGTAAGTTACTCTAAGATACTAGAAAAATAAAACGTTTTACTGTAACTTTAACCCCATCTCATTTGCTCACTCAAATGAGTACAGTGAGATCATTTGGGAAGGACTACCCCCTTGCTTCTTTGGTTTTGGTCACTCCTACCATTCCCATCTCATCAGCTCTGTCTACTGTCTAGAGAGATAGCATTTGTGAGGGCCAACCCGCTTAGTTTCTTGAATTATCTTCTGTCACCTCCATCTCCACTTAACAAAAAAAAAATTCACAAAAAAAATTGTTTACACTTTATTCAGCTGCTCTTATTGTAAGTATGTTCTACTTACTTTATTACCTTATTTTGCTTTGCTGTCTGCTCTTAAGTGCTCAAGTGCTCTTATTCTGCTGCATTTATTACTGCTTGTTAGTAGCCAGATTAAATTTATCTGCTATTCTAATCATCTTAGTTTTGGTTTTAGCACTTGTGCTTCAGGCCAGTTATTTTACATTTAAGAAGGTTTTTGTGGTCTACACTCTTGTGGACAAAACCACATCAAACACTCTATGTCCGCCAAGTATTCAGAACACTATGTCTAGACAATTCTCATCAGTTTCTCCTGCCAGCCTGATCAACATGGGCATACTGAGACAGTGTAGCAACTGCCTTATATTTACTGTCGACCCTATTCTCCTAACACATAATTCTTCTACTTGTGAGAAAAGCATGTACATCAGTAACCTGGAGTCCATGCTCTCTCGTTAACAACAGTTAGTACTCCTGGCAAAGATGAGATTGCCTACACAAACACTACACCACCCACATCACATAGCCAAGCACAACACACACCCACCTATGTAGAGGTCCTCCATAAAACTTACCTAAACAGCAGAGACCTCCAAAACACACTCACAAGCATTCCACACACAACACCAAACACATCACATACAGCAAACAACACACCAGTGTCTCACAAACACAGCCCATAAGACATAACAATAAACCAATGCAGCCCATAAGGCATAACAGTAAACCAAACATATTAGTCATTGGCGACTCAATTGTGAGACACACTGATGTCCCCCTCACCAGCCTCAACAAGGAGAAGGTCACGGTCAGCTGTCTGTCAGGTGCCAGAATCTGTGACATCATGCACACACTTAAGTCTCTCCACAGCAGGTACAAGTATGACTCTGTCATTGTCCATGCTGGTATGAATGACTTGAGACATACCTCCCTGGACTATATGAAGACAGACATGATTGAGCTCTCAGAGTATGTGTCCCAGGAAAGTATGACCCTAGCCCTAAGCAGCATCCTACCTTCACCAAGAATGATACCGCAAGACCAACAAAAAAATAATTGACTTCAACAACTGGCTTAGTTACTGGTGTCTTTTCCAAGAGGATCCAGTATTTGTCTGCCTGGGATGACATGGCTGACAGCCTCGATACTTTGCCAGAGATGGCCTTCATGTATCACCCCTGGGATTCTGGATCCTGGCTAAGGCTCTTGCCTCCCCATTGTGCCTATTTTAGGCTTTGTCCCAAAGACAAATCTTCCAACATAAAAAGTCTGTCAAAAAGCAAATTGAAGGTCATGCTGCTTAATGCTAGGAGCCTTAACCTGAAAATGAACTCACAGGAGGATCTCCTTGCACTGGAAGATGCTGATGTCTGTGTGGTCACAGAAACTTGGTTCAGGGCTGCGGAGAGCGCCCCCGCCTTTCCAGGCTATACCCCATTCCACACATTCTGACTCCAAAATGAGGTTGGGAAGACTAAGGGTGGTGGAGTCTCTACCTTCATTAAGGACTGGCGCACCTCCAGACTGGTCTGCCAGCATGACGCACTGGAATTACTCCAGGTGCAACCGAAAGTTGGCAAGACACCCATCCAAGTTATAGCTAGGTATAGACCCCCCCTCCATGACTCAGGACTCCCACTCCTCCTACCTGGACTACTTGACTCCATCAAGGTACTCCCTAACACCCTGATCCTTGGTGACTTCAACTACCCCACCATAGACTGGGTGAGCTATTCCTGCACTAATGCACTCACCCAACGATTCCTTGACATCATCAATTCTAACACACTCGACCAGCTTGTTTCACCAAGACACCCATCCAAGTTATAGCTAGGTATAGACCCCCCCTCCATGACTCAGGACTCCCACTCCTCCTACCTGGACTACTTGACTCCATCAAGGTACTCCCTAACACCCTGATCCTTGGTGACTTCAACTACCCCACCATAGACTGGGTGAGCTATTCCTGCACTAATGCACTCACCCAACGATTCCTTGACATCATCAATTCTAACACACTCGACCAGCTTGTTTCATCCCCCACAAGGGGAGATAACATTCTAGACTTGGTTGTGACCAACATGGGTGACCACTGCACCACTCCCATAGTATGTTCTTCCCTGGTGAGATCAAACTATCGGTCTGTCTCATTCGAAGTTTCTATCCCACTCCTCCTGGCCATAACCAGGCTAAAAGACTTTTCAAGAGCTGACTACAACCTCCTAAGGGAGGATATCAGTAGCGTCGCACCACTGCCCCTCCTCAGAGGATGCAGACAACTATGCTGAACAGTACACCAGTGCGGTATACAAGCACCTGTACAACTGCATGGACTCAGCCATACTCAAAAGAACTAAAACCTGCTCCTCAAGGAAACACAAAACTGTCTGGTGGACATCCTCTATCAACAGGCTTTACAAAAAAAGGAAGAAACTGTTTTCCAAGGGTAAAAAGGAACAATTTCCAAATTGGAAAAACTCCCTCCTCAGCCTTAACAAGCGAATTAGATCACTAATGCAAACCTCCAAAGCCAATTATGAATTGAAACTAGCCTATGAAGCAAAGGGAAAAGTACAGTTTTGTACCTACCATAAATGTAGATATTCGAGTGTTCACCCTGCTGCAGTCATCACACTTGGGTTATCCTGTCGTCAGGTGGTCCCGCAGTCGGCTGGATTTCCAAAGTCTTGGTCCGACGTCAGTTGCTGTCACCTCAGTCCTGATGTCAGTGCGCCAGGGGTACATATATTGCAACCGACGCCATTTTCTTCAGTTTTTCTTGCCCCAGATGTCAGCTGCCCTCAAAAAGGTGATCCAAATTAGTACCAAAAGGTGAGAACACTGTACAAACACAGAAACCCTTCAGCTATAAGCAAATACATCAGTAAGGCATAGCAAAGATTTAGCCAGTAGATCAGAGGGGTTGGAGGGAGGGTAACCTGGACTGCAGCAGGGTGAACACTCGAACATCTACATTTATGGTAGGTACAAAACTGTACTATGTTCTTCGTGTTACCCTGCTGCAGTCATCACACTTGGGTTGAGTCCCAAAGCTAAGGAAGGGTGGAGGCATCATAGAGGGTTAGTGGAGGCAATGAGGCCCTGCAGAACTGCAGTGGTGAAGCCTGCCCTAGACTTAGAATAAAGAGGTAAGTGATAGTGTTTGGTGAAGGTGTGTACAGAACTCCAAGTTGCAGCTTCTAAAATTTCCTTGGTAGGAACTCCCCTGAGAAAGGCTGTAGAGGTAGCTGTTGCCCTAGCAGAGTGGGATCTAATGGTAGGAGGAACTGGTTTCCCATGATGGGTATAGCAGAATCGTATGCAGTGGCCTATCCATTTAGAAATGGTTTGCTTGGATATGGCCTTCCCTTGAGAAGCTGTAGCATAGGAAACAAAGAGCTGGTCAGTTTTTCTGAAAGCCTTAGTTTTTGCCAAGTAGTATCGAAGCTGCTTGTGAATGTCCAAGGAATGCAGGACTCTCTCACCTTTGTTCTGTGGATTGGGGAAGAAAGTGGGTAGATGGATGGTTTGATTTAAAGCTACACTGGAAACCACCTTGGGCATGAAGGAAGGATTAGTTCGTAGAGAAACTCTGTCTTGATGAAAAATGAAGAAAGGTTCCACTGCCATAAGTGCCTGTAATTCTGAAACTCTCCTAGCAGAAGTTATTGCCAGGAGCAGGGCAGTCTTCCAAGAAAGGAACTGAAGGTCTGCAGAAAAAGCTGGTTCAAAGGGAGGAAGCGTCAGTTTTTCCAGAACAAAGTTGAGGTCCCATGTTGGTGTAGGAGCTCTTCTAGGTGGTCTAATGTTTTTTGCCCCTCTGAGGAACTGCCTTAGGAGCGGATTTGAAAATAAAGGTGGATTTGTGTCGTAGTGAGCTGAAATAGCTGAAGCATGGATTTTAATTGAGGAGAAGGAAAGTCCTTTATGCAACATCTCAGCTAGATACTGCAGAATGTGAGGCATATGAGGCTGAGTTGTGTCTTGGCCTTTAGCTTGGTTCCAAGCAGAAAACCTTTTCCATTTGTCCGAGTAAGCCTTCCTGGTGCTTGGCCTCCTGGCTTCTAGAATAACATCCAGTACTGCTTGTGAAAGAGGGGCTGGTTGGATGCTTAATTGATTTGCCATGCAGCCAGGTTTAAGGTTTTGATCTGGCTGTGTAGAATCTGCTTGTCTTGTTGCGTGAGTAAATGAGGTATTTGAGGCAATATCCATGGTGGGCTGTTAGCCATATTCTTCAATAGCAGGTACCAGTGCTGGCGTGGCCAGTCTGGGGCTATGAGAATTATTTGAGGTTTCTCCTTTTTGACCTTCAAAAGAAGCTTTGTGAGAAGAGGTAATGGAGGAAAGGCATATGCTGTCAGGTTTTTCCAACTGAAGGAGAGAGCGTCCACTTTCCAAACTTGATGGTGGAATGTCCTTGTACAAAATTTTGTCAGCTGGTAGTTTTCAGGACTGGCAAATAGGTCTATATTTGGTAGGCCCCATCTTTGAGTTATCATTGCAAATATTTGTGGGTCTAGCTTCCACTCATGGGGATCTTTGATGTTTCTGCTTAGGTCGTCTGCCAATGTGTTTTTCTGCCTGGCAGGAAGTGAGCTTGTAACTGGACTTGGTAGGCCAGAGCTGTGTTCCATAAGATTAGTGCTTACCTGCAAAGAGGGTAGGAATGTGTGCCCCCTTGTTTGTTTATGTACCACATTACTGTGGTGTTGTCCGTCTTTATTGCCAGTTGTCCAGGCTGTAGTAGATCCTTGAAGGCTGTCAGAGCTTTCTGTACAGCTAGCATCTCTTTTTGATTTATGTGCAGTTTTCTTTGTTCTGCAGTCCATAGGCCTTGAATGCATTGACCTGCCATATGTGCCCCCCAGGCATTGTCTGAAGCATCTGTTGTGATAGTTTGCCTGGGTGGGGGCAAGGTGAAAGACTGACCCTTGTTGAGGTGACATGCCTGTGCCCACCATAGAAATTCCTGTTGAAGGCAGGGAATGAGAGATATCACTGTGTCCAAGCTGTGGCTGTGTGGAGACCATACGCTTTTTGGGTACCATTGTAATTTCCTCATATGCAGTTTTGCAAATGGTATTATCAGAATGCAAGATGCCACGAAGCCCAAAGCCTGCAGAATTTTTCTTGCAGTTAATTGGGTCTTTGTTGCCATTGTCTTGAAATATTGAGTCAGTTGTAATTGCTTGTCTGGTGTAAGATAAGCCTTCTGGGCCTTTGTGTCCAAGCTGGCACCCAGGAATGTCATTTTTTGTGAGGGTACTAGTTTTGACTTATTTTCGTTTACTGTGTACCCCAGACAATTTAGTAGATGCTTTACAAAAGCCAGATGTTGTAAGAGAATGTCTTTTCTTTCTGCTTGGATGAGGCAGTCGTCCAGGTATGGATATATTTGAATTCCTCTTTGCCTGGAGTATGCAATTACTGGTGCCAGACATTTTGTGAATACTCTGGACGCAGTAGATAAGCCAAAGGGCAGTGCAGAGAATTGATAATTGGTTGAACCTGCAATGAAACGGAGGTATCTTCTGCAACTTTGTCTGATAGGGACATGCAGGTATGCCTCCTTGAGGTCCAACGTTACCAGCCATGCTTCCTTGCCTAATATGGGAAGTAGCTGCTGTAGTGTTAGCATCTTGAATTTGGGAACTTGTAAGTGTTTAGAATTGAAAGGTCCAGAATTGGTCTCCAAGCATTTTCTTTTCTGGGTACTAGGAAGAGTCTTGAGTAAAATCCTTGGCCTTGCTCTTGAGTTGGTACCCTTTGAATGGCTCTCATGGCCATGAGAGCTGTAATTTGTTTTTGAGCCTCTGCCCTTTGATTTTGTGGCAGGTTTGGCATTCCTCTTTTTATTGGCAAGGTGTGAAAGTGGAATCTCTATCCTCGTAAAATTATGTCTAGGACCCATTTGTCCTTTGTGACCATGTGCCAGTTGTCTGCAAAAAGTGCTAGTTTCCCCCCCGGGGGGCTGACAAAAGAGCTTTAGTTTGGCCAGCTGAGGTGCAAGTCATTGAGTTTGCCTTCTGGTGGGTTGAGACCTGTCTTCTCCTCCCTTCTGGGTTGGAGTGCCCCATTGGCGAGATTTATACTGAGTTTGTGGTTGTCCTCTGCCCCTTGGACGCCTGCATTTACCCCTCTGAGGCCTGTCAGTAGCTGGAAAGGACCAATTTTTTGTTGGCCAGTTTCTGCTGAAGCGAGGGGGTTGCACCTGTAGGAAATCTTTGACTGTCTGCATTGATTTTGCCTTATCTTCCATTTTCTTTAAAACTTCTTCTGCTTTAACACCAAAAAGAACATCCTGCTGTAAGGGAGCATCTAGTAATTTTGCTTTAACATGATCAGGCAGACTTTGTTCCTTTAACCAGGCATGCCTACGTATAACTGAACCAGTGACAGCTGCTCTGCAGGAGACCTCTAAAGAATCAAACCCACATTGTAAGGTATGTTTGCCCACCTGCTCGGTGGCGTGCAACAAATCCTGTACTTCTTTCAATTCAGGTTGTTGAGGTAGGGTGGTTATCTTTTGTTTTAACTGAGAGATCAGAAATTGCTGATACTTAAGCATATGAAATTGACAGTTTAGAGCTCTCATAGCTAAAGTGGCTGCGGTGTAAACCTTTTTCCCCCATCTGTCTAGTGCTCTTGAATCCCTTTCAGAAGGTACTGGATTTTTAGCCATGGAAGCTTTAGCCTTCTTGGGACCCTGGGGGATAGTCTCTGGGTCAGCTACTGGGCTTTTGTAAAGAAATTTGTGGGAATCAGGAACTCTGTAGTATCTGTCAGGCTTGGCCGGGGCAGAAGGCAGAGAGTTAGGATTGAAACTGGATTCTAAATAGACATCATCCACAATGTCCAAAACAGGAGGGATGGCTAGAGGTCTGTGTTGGGGGAGTAAAAGAAACTCTCTGAGCCTTTTCTTGGAATCAGAGTAATCCTGACCTTCCCAGTGAAAATGTTCCCTCATAGTGTGCAAAGTTTCCCCAAAACAGTAATCTTCTGGAGGGGAAGCTGAGGGAATAGAGTCCTCAGCATCAGAATCTTCATAAGGAGAGAAGGAATAGTCTTGGTGCTCAGAGAAATCCGAAGAAATAGACAGTTGTTTAGAGGAAGCAGATTCTTTCTCTTGTCTAGGCCTTTTGTCAGGAGGAGGCTGAGAACCCCTGATAAGAGAAATCAAATCTTCAGCTATGTTGAGCATTTGTTTCTTAGGCATAGGGCCTTGAACAGGAGACTGAAGTGAAGCCTTTTTCGATTTGGAAGGAGTTTTCGACTTGGAAAACGTTTTGACTGTAAGAGTCGTCGGTCTGAAAACGCCTTCAGAAGGCGATGGTGTTTCAGAAACACCGACTTCCTTGGAGGGTAAATCGTCAGTAGGGCCTGAAGTAAAAGGCTGCGTCGGCCTAGTACATTCCGTCAAAATATCCGTAGCGGTCTCGGGTTCCTGAACTGCGGTAGTCAGAGGCTGCATCGGAGCCTCACTGATAACCGGAGACCGGATCAACCGAGGCATCGGAATCGGGCTTAGGCCTGGGCTGTCGGTCCTTATCCCTGCGCTTTTTGTGCACGCCGGTAGTAGGTAGCTCCGACGGCATGTTATAATTAAATTTTCTGCCAAAAAAGTGCTGTGCGAAATCAAATCGTCTTTTAATAGTACGTTTATTAAATCTAGCACAAAAACGACAAGAAGTGACGTCGTGATCAGGGCCTAGGCAAGGTATGCAATAAGAATGAAAATCCTTATGAGGTATTTGCTTCCCACAAGAAATACAATTGTTAACTTTTTCTGACATAGGTCTGAGGCAAGAAAAGTTTCTAGCTTTATAGAAGACTTCGGTCTGAAATTTGAATTTGAAAATCTCAGGAGTCGGCCGACTGGCACTTGCGAACTGCTTCTGCTTCGGGCACCGCGCGGCAAGAAAGACTGAAGAAAATGGCGTCGGTTGCAATATATGTACCCCTGGCGCACTGACATCAGGGATGAGGTGACAACAACCGACGTCGGACTAAGACTTTGGAAATCTGGCCGACTGCGGGACCGCCTGACGACAGGATAAGCCAAGTGTGATGACTGCAGCAGGGTAACACGATGAACATCCACAAAGCCTTCTTCATTTACATCAGGAACCTCCAAGCCCAGGTTTGTTCTAAATTAGTACTTAACAGTAACACTTACACTGATCCTGCTGACCATGCCAACCTGATAGCAAACTTCACCCCCTATCCTCCCAAGGCCCATTCGGCATCCCTGATACTTGTCCCGCACCTCAAATCTCCGTAGATCAAGTGTTAAAGGCCTTATCCAAGGCAAAGAACAGAGCTTCCTTGGGACCTGATAGTATCCCGGGCTGTATTCTCCAGCAAGAACTAGCTTCATCATTGAGTACCCTATATCAACCACAGCCTATGCACAGGCTTCATTCCAGTGGAGAACTGCCATTGTCAGCCCCATGCACAAAGGTGGTGCCACTATTGAACCTGGAAATTATTGCCCCATTAGCTTGACAAGTCTGAACTGTAAAGCTATAAAGCGTATTACTATGGATCTTATAAACAAAGATATAGGCAATCTCCAAGCACTTGACCCCACCCAGTTTGGATTCATCAAGGGCAGATCTTGCCTGTTGAACATGGTTGACTTCTCTGAGACTGTCACCAAGGCCCTGGATGAGGGAAAGTCAGTACATACAGCTTACCTTGACTTGGCTAAGGCCTTCAACACAATCCGCCACTCAAGCATCATCGAAAAGCTAACACAACTTGGTGTGAATCCCTATCTCATTGGATGGATGGCCAACTGGCTCACCAATAGGACCCACAAGGTCAAAATAGGTGCCTCCACCTCCGAAAGCAGACCTGTCATTAGTGGTGTTCCCCAGGGATCTGTCCTGAGACCCCTACTGTTTGGCAACTACTTCTCAGAGGTCAAGGCAAAGAGAAAAGGCCTGTGGCTGACCAAGTTTGCAGATGACTGTAAGTTGGGTGCTGTCACTGACTCCCCAAATGATGTTAACAAACTGCAAGAGGGTCTTACAGCAACAAATGACTGGTGCCAAAGTCATAGCCTTAAGTTAAACACAAAAAATGTATTATCATACCATTCAGCAAAAGCACTGCCCCTACTGATTACCATATCAATGGCAACTCCCTAAGCACACAAGCTGTGGTGAGAGACCTGGGTACTCAAATTGACAACAATCTCACGTTCGACCATCATGTGGTCAGAAAAGTCTTTTATTTGATTCATCTCATAAGTAAATGGATTGCATCCAGAAAAAAAGGAGGTTATTACCTCTTTGTACTCCTCCCTCATCAGGCCAATAATTGAGTATAATGCTTTGTTTGGTATGTACATCTCCAAACACCTGCACCAACTGGAAAGGCCACAGAAGTACCTCACACATAGTATCCATGGCCTCTAACACCTGTACTATGTGGACAGGCGCAAATCATTATCACTCAGATTGCTCAGAGATGATCTGTGTCTCGTCTACACGACAATATCGGACCCTGTTCTACTAGAGATGCTCCATACCCATAAGTCTAACTCCTCACACATTACCCACTCGAAAGACCTAAATCTAATATGCAACATTAACAAAACCTGCTGGAGAGACAAGTTTGCCTCCCAAAGGCTGCCTGTCTCTGGAATAGACTTTCCATACATGTCAAACAGAGTACCTTGCTGACCCTCTTCAAGTGTAACCTTGATGAGTGGATGGGAAACCACAAATTTGTCCCAGGGCTTTCACCTGTGTCCCTGATTGACAGGGGTAACAGGTGCTGACTGAGGTTTCTTTTCTGGAGATAAAAACTCTTGGCTAGGCTTGTAAGGGCCCCAGGGCCATTAGCCTAGTAACTGCCTAAGATGCTATGAACAGCTCTCTTAGCTGGCTTGTGTTTAATGATAGAACTAATTACATATTCCTGCGGTTGAATGTTATATTTAAAGACAATCTTTTCTTAGTGGACAAGATGCAACTGAATCATGTTAGAAACAATAATTTGGAAACAGGAAATAGGAAGCAGATATATTTTTACAGGCCCCTATAATAAGGTTGTAAGGGATAGTAAAGAGCACGAGGAAATAAGGATTCTGCTGTGTGATGTTTGCAGCTTTAACATGAGTTGCAGAATATTGTGTGTGTGGAAAACAGAGATCTGGTTTAACCAAATCTTCTCACCATTCTCCATCTCAGGAAATAATGGCTACCATAACTCCAGGAAAAGCATGTCAGTCAGGAATACTTATATTTATGTTTAGCAACAGCGCCACGTATTACCAATGTGTAATAGCAGTCAGGGTGAAATTATTTACAGCAATATTTGAATACAGAAACAAGACTCTGTGATAAAAGCTCTACTGTATTGTCTGAGGATGTCTCTGAATTTGTAAATTAGTTCACCAAGTGCTTAAAGAATTAATCTGTCTATTATTGTGGGGCTTAAATGCTCAAGTCTGCTTGCAAGCTTTTACCAAACTAAAATGAATAATAAAGAACTCTTGGATCCAACTTCACAATAACAAAAGAGCTATTGGATCCAGTCTTTCAATTAGGTTGCAATCAGAATGTGGACTCCAGTACAGTGAGGGAACACTATCCTTGATGTGGTCCTCACCACACTCAGTGTAATGATATTTATAAAGAGTGCACTGTACCCACTAGGTACATCCAACCATGTTAATGTATCGTGATCTATAAAAACTGAATGTCAAAGTAATGAAGTTTTAGCAAAGCTGAACAAGAAATTAATTTATGATGAAGTCGTTACCTCTACTCGACTCACACAAGTTGTTTTTATCATAAAATGGAATACAAAAGAGGAACAGATATTTTTGGGTGCAGTATAAAATGTATTCTTCTGATAAGAGTAAGAAGAGATGTAAACTAAGCAATAAGATTCAAACTGAGGAAAGTTAAGCAGAAATATAAGTACAAGCTAATAATGCATGCATATAAAATCCTTTTATAAGAATATTAGAAGTTACAATAATATCCGTGGTGGTGGTGTTGCGGTAGCATTGTCGCCTCACAGTAAGACGCTGTCCAGTTCGATTCTCAGCTAGAGCGTCTTCTGAGTGGAGACATGCGTGAATGGACGTACCTTCGTTGAAGGTTGTGCATCAGGGCTGGTAACTCGGCACGTAAAAATCAACTACCAATCATTAGCGGACTGGAGTTCTGCTGTGGCAACCCCTAGCCGGGAAAAGCCGAAGGGCACAACATTAGAAGTTACAATAATGATAAAGTGCAATAGTATTACTCTTACAGAAAATGAATAGACTATAATAAATGAAAAGATCATTACTAATGCTTCTGCCCATTTCTTTACAAAACAATCTTCTTCTAGTTTACCTACCAGGTTTGAAGATACTGTAGTCCTGGGGAATAACTGCCCTCTAATTAAGGAGTGAGTTACAGAATTGCTAAACGAGGCTAAAGCTGACTTTGGCACTGGTCCAGACAACCTGAATATCTTTTTTTTTCTGTCCTGAATAAAGGGTTGTATACTTCCATGCTTAATGTAATTATGCCAAATAACTTTAGATAGCAGTTATGCTCCAGAATCATGGAAAATGGCTATATGTTACCTATCTAATGGGAAACGATGCTAGAGATCTAAGCAATTACAGGCCCATCAGCTTTACTAGCACAGTAAGGAACAGTGGCAGCTGGTGACTTCAAATCAAAGGGGGGTTGCAGGAGACAGCTGAATGGGTGAGGTCAATGGGAAGGGGTGCGGCCAACTAGAAAGGGGAGGAGCTATGGTCAAAACCACAAAAACTGTAACTTTAATTAAATACGCTGCCCTGGGTGCCAAACGATCATTATGAGAGTCCAATCAAGACAAAATGAAGTGTAGAAGAAAAAAATATTTCAATGCATTGGCTGTATGACAGCTTACTTAATATCTAGATGGAAACAAAAAGGTTGTGAGGCATGAAAAAGTAAATTACTTTTTAAATACATTACTGGAATGCCAGTCAAAATCAAGTATAAGATAAACAAGCAGCACTCAACTCAAACCGCTTCTCCTTGCACTGCAGTTCTAATTGTAATTTATATTCAGCTTTATTAAAGTACCAAGTAACATGCTGAAAGTAGCAATCTCTGTGATGCCCCCACTTGTAAAAATGTTTCTTATCCAAAAAAGACCTGCTGCCTGACAACTATCTACTTCTTTCATGGGGAAAACATGATCAAAATAAAAAATGAAAAGCAAACAAGAAACAAGCTCAAGATACATTGCTTAAAGGATTATTGTACAGGTTATGGACCACACATGATAGATTGTCATTGTATTTAGTTTATGGGTAAAGCTTGCAGAGATGACTGGAATTCTCCAACAAGTGTAACGAGCTTCTTAAAATAATGTAATCCTGTCCTTTATTACAAATACTGTCATATGCATTTCAATACCCAAGGCTTATACATTATCTAGTTATGCAAGCATTCTCTGCATGGCAACAACAGAAAGGCTTTCAATGCTGGCAATTCTTTAACAGTATGCTTATTAAAGCTTACTTGCATCTTATGATCTCAGACAAGCTTAACTGATGGTCATTAAAGCACTGCTACTTAAACACAGAGCAACAGACACTTTCTGAATAATAATAAGCATAAATCAACAGTATAAAAATATGACAGAAACCAGAATATCCTGCAAAATCAAGGACAGATGAAAAGCCACTGTAGTACTTGTATCTACCTTGGACGGGGAATATTCTGCACACTTACACTGCATAACTGCTCCTTGCCTTGCTTGGAAACATCCAGAGTCACTACATGGGGAGTGGGGTGCAACAAGTATGTCACAATTTGAAATGTCTCTGGCTGACTGTGATGGCCCTGACACATTTGTCATACCTCTCAACCTCAGAGCATGAAATCTGGGCAAAGCCATACATAGAAGTGGGACAAAGGCCCAAAAATAAGGTCAATTTGTAAATATTGCTCTTATAAACTTGGAAAGATAATAGAATAGTAGGTCTTGCATTAGGATGAATTCTCTGAAGGGTGTGAAAACTGAAACTCAAATGTCTGTCATTATTTTCTAACTTCAGTCTTTAATGATTTTCCACTAATTTGCCAAAAAAACACAACTTTATGAAAAATGGACCAAAAATGTGATGCAAAAATATAAAATAGCCACACAATACAGCTGGGAACCTGTCAATGAAGGGACAATTTTTTATTAGTACTGCTAACTTGAGCAGCTGACAAAATAAAAGAATCTACATGCATTTCTGAAATAAAAGTAATCTATAACTTTGATTATTACAGTTATTGCTTAATTGTAAACCCTCCATGTTTTTTTCCAAAATTGCTATTTTGCGGAGGGATTATTAGGGGAAGAGCAACATTTTGAGCCAAAATCGGGGACAGCTGAGATGTTTGGCTGTGCTTAATTCTATAAAGCAATTTATTTGCATGTACCTCTCAACCTGTTAGTGCAATAAATCTGAACAAGGCCAAATATATTGGGGAAACATATAAACAGTACTAAAAATTGCTCTTGTATAAACTGAGACAGTTGATAGAATAACAGGTCTTACTTTAGCATGCATTTTTCTGAAGGTTATGAAGTCTGAAACTCAGTGTCTGTCATTATTTAGTGACTTAATTCCTAAATGATTTGCCAGAAAACCGCAAATTTTATGAGGAACAAACCAAAAATAAGAAGCAAAAATCTATTCATCCTGTGAAAATCTGGACAGTTAAGAGGTATAGTTCAGCCGTGGCTGTCTTTGAGTTTGCCGCACTTCCCACTCACAAAATCATGGTCGAATGGAGCCTCCCCCCTGCAGCCATTCCAATGAACCATTACTTGGCTATTTCACCCCATTTACCATAAACACTAATGTGCATACTACTTTACTTCTATGATGATTTGGACTTCATTTGAAAGTTTTATTTTGCATTTTACAGCACAAACACTAAGACATCTGCTAAACAAAGCAATGCAGTCTCACAATGAAAACAGACTTAGCATTAAAACTTCTCTGCCCTTGAAACTCACATTCATTGAAACAGCATTGAAACCCACATTCAAAGAAAATACATTTTGCCAGTGTTAGATAAAGATTAACTTTGGGCTGTTTTCAGATCATAGGCCCCTTGCATATGAAACATACATGTGCTTTTTGATACACGTTCCTGATTGTACTAAATTATATTCCTTGTACAATACAGTACAATTGTTAGAGGGAGTTTTAAATTTATTTTGAACATTTTTCCAGTAAACAATGAAACAAAACGCATGCACCAATAATGACAAAACTGCCCAATTCAGAACATTTCCATCATAAAAGTCTACTCAAACTTCTACAGTCCACCATTATCAGCAAATATGCACACTCTCTGAAGAAGCAAGTCATCTAAATAATTCCACATTAAAGAAATCTGTAACTAATGAAGAGATTGCTGCTAGCAAACAACTTTATATTTCATTGTTTCATCTACAAAAAGAGTGCCTGTTGCCCTTAAGGAATAAATTGCCTATGTTGTTGTTTGTCTTATGGCTTTTCCTGGTAAGGGGTCGCCACAGCGGAACTCCGGTCCGCTATTGATTGGCAGTAGATTTTTATGAAACACCGAGGTGCCAGCTCGACGCCCAGCCTTCAACAAAGGCATGCCCATTTACGCATGCATGTCTTTCGAAAGCTACCCAACCGCGGGGAGGACATGCAGACTCCACACAGAAGGCACTCCCAAGCCCAGCCGAGAATCGAACGGAAGAACCTCTTGCTGTGAGGTAACAACGCTACCGCCGTACCATCGCTGAAGTATAAAATTGCCTATGTTGCATTAAAAAAAATAATAAGCTAGTAATATTGCAATAGGGAATTAATGG
The DNA here is from genome assembly GCF_019279795.1 of Protopterus annectens. Classification (NCBI taxonomy): domain Eukaryota; kingdom Metazoa; phylum Chordata; order Ceratodontiformes; family Protopteridae; genus Protopterus; species Protopterus annectens. The sequence goes on from NC_056745.1 coordinate 884,128,040, forward strand.
CAAACTGATAACAGGTTCATAGTTACTAGGTATCTTTGCCAAAAAGGACTGCAGCATCCACCCCCTTTACAACACAGTACAGTATAAGCATCTACCTACTGTGGGAGTAGAACCCAGAGCCTTCTGCATCAAAACCAAGTAAACTACCTGTTGTTCTGTTAACAATGCAAGCAGACTCAGCATAAGCAGCACTAAACTTTTGTTCCCCTGCAGCTCTCAGCTTCTTGTAAAATCTATTTGACACTCAGCTGTATCTCTGAACTTTGCAGCACAAGAAATCTGGAAAAAGCCAAAATTTATTGGGGGGGGGGGCAAAAGCCCAAAAACCAGGGATACATTTTAAACATTGCTTGTATAATGTTGAAAAGTTGCTAGAATAAAATGCTATGCTACCACCATACATTTCATTACCAAGTATTGAACCAAGGACCCTGTGCAAAACAGTCAGAGCAACATACCACTATACCAAATCATATGTTTTATAAAAGAGAGGAAGACTTAAACTTAAATGGTTACCATTTAGTGAATTCAGTTCTCACCATAGCTATCTACCTCTTAGCACAAAACACCTGAACAAAGCCAATAACAGGGGAATACAGCCCCCAAACATATTCAGTGAATTCAGTGCTCACTATAGCTCTCAACCTGTTAGAAAAAAACACATAGACAAGACAAAGCCAGTAATGGGGGAATACAGCCCCCAAACATATTCAGTGAATTCAGTTCTCACCATAGCTCTCAACCTTAGCACAAAAAACCTGGACGAAGCCAATAATGGGGGAATACAGTCCCAAAAATAGGGACAAATTTCAAATATCCATCTTATAAACTTTGAAAATTGCTAGAATAAAAGGTTTTGCGTTACCATGTACTTTCTGAAGAATATTAAGTCTGAAATTCAAATGCTTGTCATTTTTATTTAACATTTGTTAACCAGGAAAGTCTGACTTGGAACAAAAGCCAATTTTCAGCAGAGGCCCAGGGAGAAACACTCCAGACACATGTCTTTGTAAGATGGGAGGACACCAGAGCAAACCCACACAAACACAGGGAGGACATGCAGACTCCACACAGACGACTCCCCAGCCAAAGATACAGGGTTCAAGCCTTATTCTCTACCCACCACCATGTAGCAACTGGGGCATTTTGCACACAGACACACACAGACACACACAGACACACACACACACACACACACACACACACACACACACACACACACACACACACACACACACACACACACACTACCTGCAGATTCTGTCCTCCGTAGCGATCCTCTGCAGCAGCCCAGCTAAGTCCTCCATCTGTCTCTGCTCTCCATAATGGCTAAGTCCTCCATAGCGATCACCTGTCTCTGTCCTGCATAACGGCCCATGCATGCTGCTGGGTCTCCCATGAGACGTGAGTAGGCTGGAGCATCCTGCCGGTGGGTCCCCGCGAAACTTGAGTAGACTGGAGCCTCCAGACTGCGGGCGACCTCTGGGCTGAAAGGGCGGAGTTTCCTGCCTTCCCTATCCGGACTGCCTAACAGGGCAGTCTGGAGTTCAGGAATGAGCACGCATGCGTGCGTGGAGTTCTGGTCTGTCTAACACAGCAGTCAGAACTAAGCATGCATGTGCGGAGTCGGGGACTACTCGTGAAAGATTTTTAATTTTATTTTTTATGTGGGGGAATTAATTTTATTCATTTTACAGGTGGGGAGGCTGCAGTCCTATAGCACGAGCCACCCCTGGTAAGGAACTGTTTTGGGAGAACACTAATGAAAATGATATCGGATTACAAATTACTGATATAAGTCAACACGGTTTTATCCAGAGCAGGTTCCACATTACAAACTTTATATTTTTACACTTGTGGCAGCTGGCCAGAATGCCGTCTCTGTGTCCTTACATCTGATAAAGCATTTGATAAGATTTCCCATTCACCTGCTGTACAAACACTAATGACTCGGAGTCTGAGCCTGGTGATTGAAAAATGAGTAAATACCTGGCAAAGGACTCAACTATCATACACATTAATTAAGAACATCCAACTGCAACATAGTCAGTAGCAGAATGTTAAAAGGTGTGGTAATGCAACCATTTTTTCAGTATGTTTATGGCAATTATTCTAAATGCTAAATAGTATGGCTAGAAAAATGTGCAGATGATGCTAAGGTCACTGCACTAGTCTCCTTAAAGGAAGGCCAGCAGAACCTGCAAAAGTGCTATATTATACATCTAGGTTCATCTAAGAAGTGTCATCCATATTCAATTAATAGTGACATACCATTACTAAGACAGAAATCAAAGACTTAGGAATGAAAGTGGACAGTTAACTGAGCTTCTGTAACAATGGTGACTGCATAGCCAGGAAGTGTTTCTGTACTACAAAAACAATTCTAAAAATGGGCACTTCTATACATAAAGATGTCTTAGATCCCCTGTTTAATTCAAGTACTTATTCAGTACTGGAGTTAAACAAACAGGATTGAATCCAGAAATAAATACACTAGGAAAATGTTCTTAATGAAGAATTTGACAGTTTGTCAGAGGCAATGAACTCTTATGACGACCTGGGCCCAGTTTCCACATTACAACACTGATCATGTGTATTGAAAAACCAAACAGAGCAGGTGATAATACGGCCTTCAAATTCAGAAAAGGATAAGAAGCGGTTGCTTAATAGGACTCACAGGTGTGGCTAATGGAGTTCAATATGGAGAAAACAGGATATCTGTGCTGTGTTGTTTAAATTATTCTTCATCAGAGGCACTATGCATGCAATGAAGGCAAATGTATGCCCTTCTGTGAATCACACAGATCAGCAGCAGTCATTTGGACTCACAGAAATGTTCTATAATGTTGCAGTCAAAACATTGTATCAGTGGAAATCTGTGTGCTTGATGTACAAGAACTCAGGAAATGGAGCATGACAGAAGGACCCCCAATGGACTAATGGAAACCCAGGGGCCATATTATAGGACTACTCCACAGAACAATCATTTTCAGAAAAAGGAGACAAAGAAAAAGTTATGGTAAAAGGCCTCTTCTGAAATACTTTACTCATTTCTCTAGTTCAACTATGTCTTTACTTAATCTGCTAACTTCAGTAACCCTCATCTTTCTCGCACAAGCTACATCCTACTGCCTCACTAATCCCAAAACACCTCCTCAGCATGCCACCACTACCTCTATCATTACCCCTAATATTCATGCTAACATATACATTCATCCCTCCGTATTTCATATTCCTCCATTTCACCTTAGAACAACCCACCCACTTCCAGCAATCCATACCAGCACTCACACAATAAAATACCACATTCATATTACTAACCTATTCCATGCCATACTACAACTTGTATCCAAAATACTCCTTTGTGGTGATGTACACCCAAACTCTGGTCCCAACATCCCAATACTACACTTAAGCACCCAGCAACTCAAATCCCAACCCACCCCACTGCACATCTTCTCAGAAAACCCTCTGAACTACTCATGCGCAATATTAACATCAGAAGCATAATGAACAAAATCTCCAACCTACATGCACATCTCTCCTGATATTGTAGTTATTACTGAAACATGGCTAAAACCAGAAGTAACTAACAATTAATTAATTCCTCCTGGCTACAACATTCTGCGTAAAGATAGAACTGAAAGAAAAGGTGGCGGCATTGCTATCTTATTGAAGAAACAGTTAAAAATAGAAATAATTAGCCCTCCATTACCCACTTTAAAAACAGCCGAAATATTACTCACTAAACTATACCTAAACAACAAAAAAACTATAAACCTAATTCGCTGCTACCTTTTGAAAAATTTATTTTAATTGTGCTAAAAGCACTGTGCTGTTACTCTGATGCTTACTGTGATGGATTTGAAGTCTTCTTAAGACACTCAGTCTTGCTGGCTGGATTTGGCTGAAATCAATGTCTGGTTATAGTTGCATTCACAGTCTGTTGCATACAGAAACTTGCAGAATATACACTGATGAGAGAATATACTTTGCAGCACTTGTCTTTAAGAGCAGTAACCAATAACTTTTTATAATAAACCACACGTACTTCTGTTACAGCTTCAGAAAATGTTCTACTTTACTTCTCATATAGCACAGATGATGTGAGAGATATAACATTTACCTCAGGACAAATGTGTCCCTACCAGTACCCATAACATAACTGGATTTAATACATTCTTTATATATATTTTTAGTTAAACACACACCCTCTTGGTTTTGGAAAGATACTGCCTTGATGACGTAAATGCTGACACATCTGTTCTTGTACAAATGCTGATAAGTAAACTGTCTTCAAGGAAACGCCTTGTGGATTAGAAAAGTATATTTTTAAGCTTTCTTAGAAAAACATGTCCTGTTGTCAGTTCCTTAAAGAAAGCAAATTACATTCTTGTCATGTCTGTAAGAAGTCAGCTTTCTTGATGTGTGTGTAATACACTCATAAGCAAGTTCCTTATTTTTTTAATCCACAGTCATTTAGTATGGATGCTAATCACATATTACTAAACTCTATTTCTGCATTTAAGCAAGCTGTATCTTATTCCTTATTTATGTTGCATATTTTTAGCAAAGTTACATTCAACCTTAATATATTGTTGAGCATAATCTTACACCTTTCGCCAGGTAATAATTTTGACATAGAAGAAAATCTGCTCAGCTGGGCATCTATGTCACTACCACAAGAGACCATACTACTAGGAGATTTTAATATTGACTGGCAAACTTGCAACTCTTCTAAACCTACTAACTTCTTAAACCTTTGCAGGTTCTCTCAGCTTATCCACCACCCAACCAGAATTGATAAAACTACAAAAAGGGAGTCAATACTCAATTGGATCTTGTCAAACAGGCCAAACAACATTAGTAAAACTGGCCGTCACCCTGACATCCTTAGTGACCACCTCCCAACCTAGCTAATCAGAAGTCAAACCCATATAGTAAAATCTACCATCTGCCAACAAATAAGAAGTAAAAAGTACTTCAACCCCAATAGATTTACTACTGCTCTATCAAGTTGTAACTGGCCCCCATTAAGAACACAACTTGGATGATGCTGTATCATTCTTTAACTCAACTTCCTCGCAATACTAGACCACCATGCACCCCCCTCCAGAACCATTCAAATCAAATCTAACTATGGCCTCTGATTATCCAAAGAGACTAGAGCACTGCTATATAACAGGGACAAAGCTTGGGAAAAATGGAAAAAGGCAGGTACCAATACTGACAAACAAAAATATCTAACTCAGGAATAAATCTAAGAAACTAATCAAGACTGATAAAACAAACTATTACCACAGCACTCAAAACAGATATCAGATCAATCCTAAAATATTTTGGACAGCCATAAACAATCTACTCCATCCAGGTAAAGCTAGCACACCTGCTCCTGTTAACTCAGACAACTCAATAAACATAGCAACCCAGTTCAACAAATTCTTCACAGACTCCATTCCAACCCTAGCTAAATCATATACACCCCCAACTACCATCAAACAACCAACCTCAATACAACTGACCTGGGCTTCTCACTGCAACCTGTTCCCATCTCCACTAGTAAAAAGATGCTTACAAAACTTAAACCTACAGCCCTCTCTGTAGACAATCTACCAGCTGAATTCCTAAAGATTGCTGCTAATGCTATTGCATATCCCATAACAATCCTCATTAATTGCACTATAGCTGCTTAGCTCCTCACCTCTGGAAAATTGCCTGTATCACCCCACTTCACAAAGGAGGTAACTAACCAACTATCAACCAATCGCCATACTCTCTCCATTATCCAAAATCCTTGAAAGATGTTTACACACACAAATCCTAACTTTCCTAAACTCTAATAATCTACTAGCTAAAATGCAACATGGCTTCAGGCCTTCACAGCGGCAATACAGCTCTTATGTCCTTTACACACACAGTCAACAAACACATAAACAATGTTATCTATGTCTCAGCCATATTCTTACACCTCTCCAAGGCCTTTGATATGGTAAACCATAACACACTCATTGACATATTTGCCGATTTAAATCTTAGCCCATCTATTTAAATCTGAGCCCATCTACC